>NC_141877.1:79736600-79764100 GCF_056163025.1 Triticum urartu
GGACTCAGCCGCGAAGAATCCATATAAACCAATTAGCAAACTCTTGCTTCGATTTTATGGGGTACCTTTCAAGTGTACAAAAAAGTTCTTTGTTAGTAAGGAATCAAATGCTGGAGAATTCATTTCTAATAGATACTCGAATGAAAAAATTAGATACCATAGTCCCCGCTACTCTCCTCATAGGATACTTATCAAAAGCTAAATTTTGTACTGGATCGGGGCATCCTATTAGTAAACCCATTTGGACAGATTTATCAGATTGGGATATTCTTGATCGATTTGGTCGGATATGTAGAAATCTTTTTCATTATCATAGTGGATCTTCGAAAAAACAGACTTTGTATCGACTAAAGTATATACTTCGACTTTCATGTGCTAGAACTTTAGCTCGTAAACATAAAAGCACGGTACGAACTTTTATGCAACGATTGGGTTCGGCATTTTTAGAAGAATTTTTTATGGAAGAAGAGCAAGTTTTTTCTTTGATGTTCACCAAAACAACTCTTTTTTATTTCTGTGGATCACACACTGAGCGTATTTGGTATTTGGATATTATACGTATCAATGACCTGGTCAACCCTCTTAATTAATCATTAGACGAAATTAAGAAACAGGAAAGGGTTGATAAATGATCAAGAAAAAACTTTTCTATTTTTCATTCTGAAATGTTCTTTTTATTATAATAAAGAGTAGGTGAATCAACTTACTAATTAAAAAAATTAGTAGAACTTCCTCTTTGGAATAGAAATTGGCTATTTCTACATAGGGAAAGTTGTGTGCAATGAAAAATGCAAGCACGATTTGGGGAGGGATTTTTCTCTATTGTAACAAGGAAGAATTATCTACTCCATCCGACTAGTTCCGGGTTCGAGTCCCGGGCAACCCATATAGAAAAGACCCATCAAAGTTTTTCACTTTGACTCACTTCATTTACAAATACAAAATTATTGGTTTGGTTAATTTAGTTATATGGATAGCTAATCTTTGGGCTGACTTGGTTGACATTGGTATATAGTCTATGTTATACTGTTAAATAACAAGCCTTCTATTATCTATATTCTAGTTAATACGTGTGCTTGGGAGTCCTTGCAATTTGAATAAACCAAGATCTTACCATGACTGCAATTTTAGAGAGACGCGAAAGTACAAGCCTGTGGGGTCGCTTCTGCAACTGGATAACTAGCACTGAAAATTGTCTTTACATCGGATGGTTCGGTGTTTTGATGATCCCTACCTTATTGACCGCAACTTCTGTATTTATTATCGCCTTCATCGCTGCCCCTCCAGTAGATATTGATGGTATTCGTGAGCCTGTTTATGGTTCTTTACTTTATGGAAACAATATTATCTCTGGTGCTATTATCCCTACTTCTGCGGCGATCGAATTGCACTTTTACCCAATTTGGGAAGCTGCATCTGTTGATGAGTGGTTATACAATGGTGGTCCTTATGAGCTAATTGTTCTACACTTCTTACTTGGTGTAGCTTGTTATATGGGTCGTGAGTGGGAACTTAGTTTCCGTCTGGGTATGCGTCCTTGGATTGCTGTTGCATATTCAGCTCCTGTTGCAGCTGCTACTGCTGTTTTCTTGATTTACCCTATTGGTCAAGGAAGCTTTTCTGATGGTATGCCTTTAGGAATCTCTGGTACTTTCAACTTTATGATTGTATTCCAGGCAGAGCACAACATCCTTATGCATCCATTCCACATGTTAGGTGTAGCTGGTGTATTCGGCGGTTCCCTATTCAGTGCTATGCATGGTTCCTTGGTAACCTCTAGTTTGATCAGGGAAACTACTGAAAATGAATCCGCTAATGAGGGTTACAAATTTGGTCAAGAGGAAGAAACTTATAATATTGTGGTTGCTCATGGTTATTTTGGCCGATTAATCTTCCAATATGCTAGTTTCAACAACTCTCGTTCTTTACACTTCTTCTTGGCTGCTTGGCCTGTAGTAGGAATCTGGTTCACTCCTTTAGGTATTAGTACTATGGCTTTCAACCTAAATGGTTTCAATTTCAACCAATCTGTAGTTGATAGTCAAGGTCGCGTTATTAATACTTGGGCTGATATCATCAACCGTGCTAACCTTGGTATGGAAGTAATGCATGAACGTAATGCTCACAACTTCCCTCTAGACTTAGCTGCTGTTGAAGTTCCATCTATTAATGGATAAGGTTTTTCTGCTAACATATAAGAATTTTTGAAGAAAGAAAAGACAGAAATACCCAATATCTTGTTCTAGCAAGATATTGGGTATTTCTGTCTTTATTTTGAATCTTTTTTTCTTCTTAATCTTTCTATTCAGAATTCAGTTAACGACGAGATTTAGTATCCTTTCTTGCATTTTCATAACTCGTGAAATGCCGAGTAGGCACGAATTCCCCCAATTTGCGACCTACCATAGGATTTGTTATGTAAATAGGTATATGTTCCTTTCCATTATGAATCGCGATTGTATGGCCAACCATTGTGGGTAGAATGCTAGATGCCCGGGACCACGTTACTATTGTTTCTTTCTCCTCCTTCATATTGACCTTTTCTATCTTTTCCAATAAATGATGAGCTACAAAAGGATCGTTTTTTTTCGTGTCACAGCTGATTACTCCTTTTTTTTCCTTTTTAAAGAGTGGCATTCTATGTCCAATATCTCGATCGAAGTACGGAGGTCAGAACAAATAGAATAATGATCAATGGAAAAAAGAAAAAAATCCTTTAGCTGGATAAGGGGCGGATGTAGCCAAGTGGATCAAGGCAGTGGATTGTGAATCCACCATGCGCGGGTTCAATTCCCGTCGTTCGCCCATCGCATTATTGCAAATTCCAAAAATGCAATTTTCCATATTCCTAGTTACGTATTTACTTACGGCGACGAAGAATAAAACTATCGCTATATTTTTTCCTTTTCCTAGTTCTTCTTCCAAGCGTAGGATAACCCCAAGGGGTTGTGGATTTTTTTCTACCAATGGGAGCTTTCCCTTCACCGCCCCCATGGGGGTGGTCCACAGGGTTCATAACTACCCCTCTTACTACGGGGCGTTTACCTAGCCAACACTTAGATCCGGCTCTACCCAAACTTTTTTGGTTCACCCCAACATTACCCACTTGTCCGACTGTTGCTAAGCAGTTTTGGGATACTAAACGGACCTCCCCAGATGGTAATCTTAAAGTGGCCGATTTACCCTCTTTTGCAATGAGTTTCGCTACAGCACCTGCTGCTCTAGCTAATTGCCCACCCCTTCCACGTGTGATTTCTATGTTATGCATGGCGGTGCCTAAGGGCATATCGGTTGAAGTAGATTCTTCTTTTCTCTCAAAAAACCCCTTCCCAAACTGTACAAGCTTCTTCCAAAGCATACGTCTTTCTAGATGTATATGACGATCTCTAGACAGATGGATCTTATATGAATCATATGATGAAGTACCACATGAGTGGATATATAGGAAAGGAATCCAAATCTGCCGAATCGCTCATGTTATGATCTTCTACATCCTAGGTCTCTGCGTTCCGTCATCTGGCTTATGTTCTTCATGTAGCATTCAGATCGAATGACTCTATGAAATTACGTCAATACTTCCACATATTATGGGTAACGTAGGAGACATCCCTATTTTCCCCCGGGGGTCTTAATTACCACTGCTTAGCTTTCAATTTGCCTCTGACCATCAAATTAAATGTGAATAACCCGTCCTCCTCTCTTTGAAACAAGGGGCGCTTCCGGTTCTGTGCGTGCTTCAAACAATTTTGTCTTCTCCATATTACCATATCTCTAGAGCCAATAATTTTCTATGAGGAACTACTGAACTCAATCACTTGCTGCCGTTACTCAACAGTTTTCTGTTGAGGTCTATCCCATAGAGGTAGTCAAATTGGATCAGTGATCGATTTCTAGGTTTCGTCGTAAACCTAATTGGTTACTTCCAATTACGTAAATCAATAGTTCAAACCGCACTCAAAGGTAGGGCATTTCCCATTGATATAGGAACTTTTGTACCAGAAACAATAGTATCTCCAATTATAGCCCCTCTGGGATGTAAAATATATCTCTTCTCACCATCCCCATAGTGTATGAGACAAATGTATGCATTTCGATTAGGGTCGTATTCTATGGTTACGATTCTACCAGATATGTCTTTTTGATTCCGTCGAAAATCTATTTTACGGTATAGGCGCTTATGACCTCCCCCTCTATGCCTTGCGGTAATGATTCCTCTGGAATTACGACCTTTACCACAACGGTGCCGTCCATGGATCAAATTATTTCGTGGATTGGATTTCACTTGCCTGTCTACGGTTCCCTTGCGTGTGCTCGGGATAGGTGTTTTGTATAAATGTTTCGCCGTATTATTAAGTATTCTCCTTTAGTTTTTTTCTCTATCTAGAAGTGGAATAGAATAACCCGGTTGAAGGGTAATGATCATACGTCTGTAATGCATTGTATGGCCCAGAATAGGTCCTATTCTTCTACCTTTTCCAGGTAGTCGATGGCTATTCACAGCTACCACCTTAACACCAAAGAAGAGTTCGACCCAATGCTTTATTTCTGTCTTAGTGAATCCCGATTCGACATTAAAAGTATATTGATTCTTTCCCAATAAACGAAGACTTTTTTCTGTAAATACTGCATATTTGATTCCATCCATAAATCGACTTTCCCTCCTATGCTCTGAGTTCCAGTATCGATAAGAATTCGAGTTCTTATTGTTCTTATGTTATGGTATGAATATACCATACCAATTCGTTATGTATGGATGATGGATGAGATTCCATGGATAGAGAACCAGTTCCAATAGACTTATGGAATGTTCCCGTTCGTGTGCATCCAGCAGGAATTGAACCCGCAAATTTACCAATTATGAGTTGGGCGCTTTAACCATTCAGCCATGGATGCTTAATAGGGATCATCGTACATCGTAAATAACCAATTTTCATATAGAAAGACATATCATAGAAAAATGAAATCGAAAATATTCCGAGATGGCGAATATTCGGAGATGACTATGAAAACACCTCTCTGGATCCTCGAATTGAAAGAGAGATTGAGAGGGATCAAGAATCCTAATTCTCGCTATTTGGAATGGATCCAATTCTATTGAGTCTGACTCATAGTGATCATTTCTCTTTAGCAAAGAATGACCTTGGTTATCAAAGGATTGAACAACCGGGATCCATTTACTTATGATACCTAATTGGCATTGATAACAAGGATCTAATTAATTATGAGTTTAATAGATCCTCTTTAGCAGAAAGACGTATATTCCTTGCTCATTATCAGACAATCACTTATTCCCAAACCTCGTGTGGGACTAATCGTTTTCATTTACCATCTCATGGAAAACCCTTTTCGTTCCGCTTAGCCCTATCGGGTATTTTAGTGATAGGTTCTGTAGGAACTGGACGATCCTATTTGGTCAAATACCTAACGAAAAATTACGATTTTCCTTTCATTAAGGTACGAGGGCTTCTTATTCCACAAGAACGAAAGCACCTTTTCATTCTTTCATATACTAGGGGTTTTTACTTGGAAAAGACAATGTTCCATACTAAAGGATTCGGGTCCATAACCACGAGTTCCAGTGCACTAGATCTTGTAGCACTTAGCAACGAAGCCCTATCCATTAGTATTCCACATAAGAAATCCATTCTAGAAAAAAATACAATTAGATTAGCTCTTCATAGACAAACTTGGGGTTTGCGAGCCAAGGTAAGATCGGCTCGGGATCATGGGACCCTTTTCTATCAGATAGGAGGGGCTCTTGTACAAAATAGACTTACTAAGTAATAACCCCATAGAATCTATCTATATAAAGATAAAGAGGCAATCGTGTCAGGAAGCGGGTTTTTCTTTGGCCAAAAGGTACTTCGAACTTGGAACGAGCATGAAGAGATTAACGAGACTTCTTTCTCTTTTGAGTTTTTAAGTTAAGGAGTCCTTAACTTAAAAACTCAAAAGAGAAAGAAGTCTCGTTAATCTCTTCATGCTCGTTCCAAGTTCGAAGTACCTTTTGGCCAAAGAAAAACCCGCTTCCTGACACGATTGCCTCTTTATCTTTATATAGATAGATTCTATGGGGTTATTACTTAGTAAGTCTATTTTGTACAAGAGCCCCTCCTATCTGATAGAAAAGGGTCCCATGATCCCGAGCCGATCTTACCTTGGCTCGCAAACCCCAAGTTTGTCTATGAAGAGCTAATCTAATTGTATTTTTTTCTAGAATGGATTTCTTATGTGGAATACTAATGGATAGGGCTTCGTTGCTAAGTGCTACAAGATCTAGTGCACTGGAACTCGTGGTTATGGACCCGAATCCTTTAGTATGGAACATTGTCTTTTCCAAGTAAAAACCCCTAGTATATGAAAGAATGAAAAGGTGCTTTCGTTCTTGTGGAATAAGAAGCCCTCGTACCTTAATGAAAGGAAAATCGTAATTTTTCGTTAGGTATTTGACCAAATAGGATCGTCCAGTTCCTACAGAACCTATCACTAAAATACCCGATAGGGCTAAGCGGAACGAAAAGGGTTTTCCATGAGATGGTAAATGAAAACGATTAGTCCCACACGAGGTTTGGGAATAAGTGATTGTCTGATAATGAGCAAGGAATATACGTCTTTCTGCTAAAGAGGATCTATTAAACTCATAATTCATTAGATCCTTGTTATCAATGCCAACTAGGTATCATAAGTAAATGGATCCCGGTTGTTCAATCCTTTGATAACCAAGGTCATTCTTTGCTAAAGAGAAATGATCACTATGAGTCAGACTCAATAGAATTGGATCCATTCCAAATAGCGAGAATTAGGATTCTTGATCCCTCTCAATCTCTCTTTCAATTCGAGGATCCAGAGAGGTGTTTTCATAGTCATCTCCGAATATTTGCCATCTCGGAATATTTTCGATTTCATTTTTCTATGATATGTCTTTCTATATGAAAATTGGTTATTTACGATGTACGATGATCCCTGTTAAGCATCCATGGCTGAATGGTTAAAGCGCCCAACTCATAATTGGTAAATTTGCGGGTTCAATTCCTGCTGGATGCACATGAACGGGAACATTCCATAAGTCTATTGGAACTGGCTCTCTATCCATGGAATCTCATCCATCATCCATACATAACGAATTGGTATGGTATATTCATACCATAACATAAGAACAATAAGAACTCGAATTCTTATCGATACTGGAACTCAGAGCATAGGAGGGAAAGTCGATTTATGGATGGAATCAAATACGCAGTATTTACAGAAAAAAGTCTTCGTTTATTGGGAAAGAATCAATATACTTTTAATGTCGAATCGGGATTCACTAAGACAGAAATAAAGCATTGAGTCGAACTCTTCTTTGGTGTTAAGGTGGTAGCTGTGAATAGCCATCGACTACCTGGAAAAGGTAGAAGAATAGGACCTATTCTGGGCCATACAATGCATTACAGACGTATGATCATTACCCTTCAACCGGGTTATTCTATTCCACTTCTAGATAGAGAAAAAAACTAAAGGAGAATACTTAATAATACGGCGAAACATTTATACAAAACACATATCCCGAGCACACGCAAGGGAACCGTAGACAGGCAAGTGAAATCCAATCCACGAAATAATTTGATCCATGGACGGCACCGTTGTGGTAAAGGTCGTAATTCCAGAGGAATCATTACCGCAAGGCATAGAGGGGGAGGTCATAAGCGCCTATACCATAAAATAGATTTTCGACGGAATCAAAAAGACATATCTGGTAGAATCGTAACCATAGAATACGACCCTAATCGAAATGCATACATTTGTCTCATACACTATGGGGATGGTGAGAAGAGATATATTTTACATCCCAGAGGGGCTATAATTGGAGATACTATTGTTTCTGGTACAAAAGTTCCTATATCAATGGGAAATGCCCTACCTTTGAGTGCGGTTTGAACTATTGATTTACGTAATTGGAAGTAACCAATTAGGTTTACGACGAAACCTAGAAATCGATCACTGATCCAATTTGACTACCTCTACGGGATAGACCTCAACAGAAAACTGTTGAGTAACGGCAGCAAGTGATTGAGTTCAGTAGTTCCTCATAGAAAATTATTGGCTCTAGAGATATGGTAATATGGAGAAGACAAAATTGTTTGAAGCACGCACAGAACCGGAAGCGCCCCTTGTTTCAAAGAGAGGAGGACGGGTTTTTCACATTTAATTTGATGGTCAGAGGGAAATTGAAAGCTAAGCAGTGGTAATTAAGACCTCCGGGGGAAAATAGGGATGTCTCCTACGTTACCCATAATATGTGGAAGTATCGACGTAATTTCATAGAGTCATTCGATCTGAATGCTACATGAAGAACATAAGCCAGATGACGGAACGCAGAGACCTAGGATGTAGAAGATCATAACATGAGCGATTCGGCAGATTTGGATTCCTTTCCTATATATCCACTCATGTGGTACTTCATCATATGATTCATATAAGATCCATCTGTCTAGAGATCGTCATATACATCTAGAGAGCCGTATGCTTTGGAAGAAACTTGTACATTTTGGGAAGGGGTTTTTTGAGAGAAAAGAAGAATCTACTTCAACCGATATGCCCTTAGGCACGGCCATGCATAACATAGAAATCACACGTGGAAGGGGTGGGCAATTAGCTAGAGCAGCAGGTGCTGTAGCGAAACTCATTGCAAAAGAGGGTAAATCGGCCACTTTAAGATTACCATCTGGGGAGGTCCGTTTAGTATCCCAAAACTGCTTAGCAACAGTCGGACAAGTGGGTAATGTTGGGGTGAACCAAAAAAGTTTGGGTAGAGCCGGATCTAAGTGTTGGCTAGGTAAACGCCCCGTAGTAAGAGGGGTAGTTATGAACCCTGTGGACCACCCCCATGGGGGCGGTGAAGGGAAAGCTCCCATTGGTAGAAAAAAACCCACAACCCCTTGGGGTTATCCTGTGCTTGGAAGAAGAACTAGGAAAAGGAAAAAATATAGCGATAGTTCTATTCTTCATCGCCGTAAGTAAATACGTAACTAGGAATATGGAAAATTGCATTTTTGGAATTTGCAATAATGCGATGGGCGAACGACGGGAATTGAACCCGCGCATGGTGGATTCACAATCCACTGCCTTGATCCACTTGGCTACATCCGCCCCTTATCCAGCTAAAGGATTTTTTCTTTTCTCCATTGATCATTATTCTATTTATTCTGACCTCCGTACTTCGATCGAGATATTGGACATAGAATGCCACTCTTTAAAAAGGAAAAAAGGAGTAATCAGCTGTGACACGAAAAAAACGAATCCTTTTGTAGCTCATCATTTATTGGCAAAGATAGAAAAGGTCAATATGAAGGAGGAGAAAGAAACAATAGTAACGTGGTCCCGGGCATCTAGCATTCTACCCACAATGGTTGGCCATACAATAGCGATTCATAATGGAAAGGAACATATACCTATTTACATAACAAATCCTATGGTAGGTCGCAAATTGGGGGAATTCGTGCCTACTCGGCATTTCACGAGTTATGAAAATGCAAGAAAGGATACTAAATCTCGTCGTTAACTGAATTCTGAATAGAAAGATTAAGAAGAAAAAAAGATTCAAAATAAAGTAAAGGTAGGCGGGGAATAACCTTATTTATGACAAGTTTCAAACTAGTAAAGTATATCCCTAGGATAAAGAAGAAGAAAAGTGGGCTAAGGAAACTTGCAAGGAAAGTTCCAAGCGATTGTCTACTTAAGTTCGAGAGAGGTTTCAAAGCACAAAAACGTATCCCTATGTCTGTTTTCAAAGAACAAAGAGTTCTTGACGAGATTCGCTGGCGTTACTACGAGGAAACTGTTATGATACTGAACCTCATGCCCTATCCAGCATCTTATCCCATCTTAAAGTTGGTTTATTCAGCAGCCGCAAATGCTACTCATTATAGGGATTTCGACAAAGCAAATTTATTTATTACTAAAGCCGAAGTCAGTAGGAGTACTATTATGAAGAAATTCAGACCTCGAGCTCGAGGACGTAGTTTCCCCATAAAAAAAAGCATGTGTCATATAACAATTGTACTAAATATAGTAAAGAAATCTAAATAACCTTTAGATCCATCTAAGATTTCGATTCCCAGTAAAAAAATATAGAATAGAAAAATATGGGACAAAAAATAAATCCACTCGGTTTCAGACTTGGTACAACCCAAAAACACCATTCCTTTTGGTTCGCACAACCAAAGAATTATTCTGAAGGTCTACAGGAAGATAAAAAAATAAGGGATTGTATCAAGAACTATATACAAAAGAATAGGAAAAAGGGCTCGAATAGAAAAATAGAATCAGACTCAAGTTCCGAAGTAATTACACATAATAGAAAAATGGACTCAGGTTCAAGTTCCGAAGTAATTACACATATAGAAATCCAAAAAGAAATCGATATGATCCACGTCATAATCCATATTGGATTCCCAAATTTATTAAAGAAAAAAGGAGCAATCGAAGAATTAGAGAAAGATCTACAAAAGGAAATTAACTCTGTAAACCAGAGATTTAATATTTCTATCGAAAAAGTTAAAGAACCTTATAGACAGCCTAACATTCTTGCAGAATATATAGCTTTCCAATTAAAAAATAGAGTTTCATTCCGAAAGGCAATGAAAAAAGCCATTGAATTAACTAAAAAAGCAGATATAAGGGGAGTAAAAGTAAAAATTGCGGGTCGTCTCAGAGGAAAAGAAATTGCACGCGCCGAATCTATTAAAAAGGGTAGACTTCCCCTCCAAACAATTCGCGCTAAAATTGATTATTGCTGCTATCCAATTCGGACTATCTATGGAGTATTAGGTGTAAAAATTTGGATATTCGTAGACGAAGAATAAGTAATCTTGTCTTCGGATTCTGTCCATTGATAGAATAAAAAATGACAAGAGACTTTTTTCCTGAAATCCCTGCAAAAGAAGAAATTATACCTCTTTCTATAAGATTAAATGAAAATTGATAAATCATTTAATATAATTGCTATGCTTAGTGTGTGACTCGTTATTTTTTTCTTTTTTTAAGAAAAAAACTTAGTAATTATAGAAAATTAACTAATAACCAACCTATTGCTTCGTATTGTCGAGATCCTAACTAAGAAACAGTCACTATATGAATAAATACCTCTATCATAACATAAATGAGTAGATGTGTCACTAATCTATTTTTAACGTCTAATTAGAGCGGGGAATCATTCCAATTAGGAAGTTCAGCTCGTTGCTTTTTATTTTACCAGAATTGGAGCCAGGCTCTATCCATTTATTCATTAGACCCAGAAAATCGTAATTTTGGATTCCATTCAAAAAAGATTGATTTTATAACGACATGCTATTTTTTCCATTCATTACCTTTGAGGATCAGTCGTGGTCTTCTAGACTCTACCAAGAGTCTGGACGAATTTGTTGTTTCATCCAAATGTATAAAAGATCATAGTCGCACTTAAAAGCCGAGTACTCTACCATTGAGTTAGCAACCCAGATAAAAAAAGGATCTTAGATACGATCGAAATCCAAAAATCAATGGAATTACACCGCGCGCTTCTGTCAAAACATTGAACTAGCAAGACATCAAAAGATTTTTTTTATCGACCATGAAAAACACTCAAATGCCAAAACGAACAGGTCCGGTGAAATTCCACTAAAGTAAAGTTAAAAAAAGGGTGACCCAAATCACGATGGCCAAATTCTCCTTATTTTTAGCGATTTTTATTAACAAAAAATATATATTATAAAAAATATATATTATATTGTATGAGAATACATGCAAGAGGAACACCCTTATCATTTGAGCGAAGTGTAGGCGGAAAAATTGAATATGGAGTGAGGATAAAGAGACCCATCTATCTACAAATTCTATTTGTTCAATAGACCTTTGTCAATGGAAATACAATGGTAAGAAAACAAATTAGATAGAAAAAGTAAATAAAATAGGGGCTTATGTTGGATTGGCACGATATAATATAAATCCAAATAGGATTAAAAAAGAGGTAAATTGTGTCTAAATAATTAGACAACTAGGAATACTAATAATCTTCTCCTATCCTATTTTTTGATTCATTTAGTTCTTCAATTAACTCAAAGTTCTTTCTTTTTCTTTAAAGAATTATGCCTTCCTTAAAATATCATAAACAGTTCTTGTTGGTTGAGCACCCTTTTCAAGGAAATAGAGAATAGCTGGAACATTTAAACAAGTTTGATTCTTTATCGGATCATAAAAACCTACTTTTTGAAGATCTCTTCCTTCTCTTCGAGATCGAACATCAATTGCAACGATTCGATAGACAGCTTATTGGGATAGATGTAGATAAACAACGCCCCTCCCTAGAAACGTATAGGAGGTCTTCTCCTCATACGGCTCGAGAAAATGATTCAAATTTCTGTCGATAATAATAGAAATTAGACTATGACGTGCATTAATTTCCTTACAGAAAAAACAAATTTCATTTATACTCATGACTCAAGTGGGCTAATTTTGCCTGACAAACTTCGAAGGCAAAATCCTTCCAAAATTTTTGAGTCGTCTTTAAACTCTTTTCTTTGTCTCATTTCGAACGAATTGACTTTTATTCCTTATTCTGATCCAACTCTGTTGTTGAGACAATTGAAAATTGTGTTTACTTGTTCTGGAATCCTTTATCTTTGATTTGTGAAATCCTTGGGTTTAGACATTACTTCGGGAATTCCTATTTTTTTCTTTCAAAAGAGTAGCAACATACCCTTTTTTCTTATTTCCTTCGATAAAGCATTTATCTCTTCTATAGAAATCTAATAAGAGGGATTGATTCTGATATACTTTTATTGGACTTTCTTCTTATTTTAACCTTTCGATTTATTTCTATATTAAGGATAGATTGACAAAGTTGGCCTAATTTATTAGTTTTCACTAACCCTAGATTCTTTCCCTTGATAAAAAAATTCTGTCCTCTCGAGCTCCATCGTGTACTATGTTACTTAAACCCAGCGCAAATTTGGTTCGGAACGAATAGAACAGGCTATGTCGAGCCAAGAGCATTTTCATTACTATGGAAAATGATGGATAGCAAAATCCACAATCGATCATGTCCTTCAAGTCGCACGTTGCTTTCTACCACATCATTTTAAACGAAGTTTTACCATAACAAACATTCCTCTTTTCATTGCAAAGTGGTATAGAGAATTGATCCAATATGGATGGAATCATGAATAGTCATTGGTTTAGTTTTTTAATACTAATTAAAACTTGCTATCTATGGAGCAATATGGATAAAAGAAAGTAAGTATTTATCCGGGAAGCCTCCTCCAAGATCCAATTTATTTAAACCCATATTAAAATTCTATCATATGAATGAAACATAGTTTGAAAAAGACGACTAAACAAGTTTGCTTAAAACTTATTTATTCTTAAATTTCCACCCTCAACGGATGGCTCGAGATGATCAATCTTGAAGTGAGAAAAGAAGGATTGACTCTTCCTCAATAAATAAACTATCAACCTCCAAAAAAGTTTAATTAATTTAAAATTTAATTACTAGAATTAGAATTCTAGTAGTAATATATTTTTTCAGTACCAAAAACAATTAACTATAATAACTAAATAAACTATTCCAATGAAAAGATTGAAAGTTTTTGGTAGTTATAGAATTCTCGTACTTCTTCAACTCGAATACCAAAAGGAAGAAAAAAATATGACTAAGTGATTTTATAGTAGAGGCATATCCTGAATGTGCTTGATAGATCCCATTTTTTCATGAAAATAAAGATAGTCAATTTGACTGGACTTAAGACTTTATTATGTTTTCTGAGAAAGAATAAGATATCATTATTCTCTTTAATAAACTTTTGTCTCGTACGGAATACTATATGATTTCACCGTTTGTTTCATCAGAAACAATCTGGGACGGAAGGATTCGAACCTCCGAGTAACGGGACCAAAACCCGCTGCCTTACCACTTGGCCACGCCCCATTTCGGGTTTTATGCGACACTAATAAACACTAGTATGTTTATTTGTTATTCGTCAATACAATTTCAATTACATAAAAAAGGAGGGATATTCTCTTGCTAGTATTCTACACATGCGGATAATATAGAATCAAAAAAATGCATTGATCATTACATGGAATTCTATTAAGATATTATATGAAAGTCGAATTTATTCCACTCTCATTTGAGAGTGCGAATACAAGGAGGTATTTTGTGTTTGGGAAAGTCCGAAGAAAAAAGATTTTGAATCTGCCTTTTCCTTCTTTCCCTTAAAAAAATAACTCAAGAAAAATCCAATTATTTACTCTACAAGAATGAAATGCTTGTTATGCCTAATATACTTAGTTTAACCTGTATCTATTTTAATTCTGTTCTTTATCCTACTAGTTTTTTCTTTGCCAAATTACCCGAAGCTTATGCTATTTTCAATCCAATCGTGGATATTATGCCTGTTATACCTCTATTCTTTTTTCTATTAGCCTTTGTTTGGCAAGCTGCTGTAAGTTTTCGATGAAATCTTTAGTACTCTGTATGCCAAATTGAATGATGTGTTCATTCCAAAAAAAAATTTAAAATGGGTAAAAGCCGAGAAGTTTTATATTTTTATATTATGAACCTTCGATTCTAAAATTTAAATTCTTCTACATTGAATGGGTAGCTACAGCAATAAATTTGGATCAGCCTTTCTACTCCCCTGCACCTAGGTTGAGCAGGTACCTAAAGGTACCTACACAATACCTAACCACCTAACCCTATTTTTGCTATTGATAGAGAGGGAGGATCTGCCTTTTTAGATTTCTTTTTCTATCTATTTTTCAATCTAGGATTAGAACCGTATACTTGGTAATAATAGCAACGACACATTATGGCAAAAAAAAGTTTGATTCAGAGGGAGAAGAAGCGGCAGAAATTAGAACAGAAATATCATTTGATTCGTCAATCTTTAAAAAAAGATAAGAAGCAAAGTTTCTCCCTTGAGTTTGAGTGAAAAAACGAAAATGCGAGAAAAATTGCAATCCCTACCGCGTAATAGTGCACCTACACGCCTTGATCGACGTTGTTTTTTGACCGGAAGACCTAGAGCTAACTATCGACATTTTGGGCTATCCGGACACGTACTTCGAGAAATGGTTTATGAATGTTTGTTACCGGGTGCAACAAGATCCAGTTGGTAAGGATAAAATACCCTTTCGTATTTGTATGGATTTCTGGAATTGATAATCATAGAGGAGCCCTCTTTACCATTCTGTATAAATGGACTATTCTATTTGTATAGATATTGGTAGAGGGGCGTATCCAACCCTCTTTTATCCACTAGTTACCCCTCTTTAGTTTAAGAGTATAGAGCAGTTTGGTAGCTCATAAGGCTCATAACCTTGGGGTTGCGGGTTCGATTCCCACTACCGCCTCCATACTCCTTCTTTATGAAATATGCATGATATAATATATACATCATGCATTTGTATCTGGATTTTTTGATTTCCTAAAAGAGTTTTGGTCTAACAGTTTTTTCTCGGAAGAAGCAAAAAAATAAAAGAAAGAATAAAATATGAAAGAAAAGCGTCCATTGTCTAATGGATAGGACAGAGGTCTTCTAAACCTTTGGTATAGGTTCAAATCCTATTGGACGCAATCTTATTTCTATCTATTCTTTAAATAACTATACTAAACTAAAAACAAAGAAAACTTTTTTGCATGATTCAAATGAAAAAGCTTTCTCAACGATTCCTATTCTACTAACAAGAGTAGACATGCAAAATTTATTTGTTACTGAAGAGAAAACCGTTCCAGCTGTTCCTGAATAGCTTCCTTCAAAAGGATTTCCGCTTGCTCGGTGAATGTCTTGCTAGAAGATATAATTTCTTGGAATTGAGGTTTAGTATCTTTTAGATGTTTACGTAACTCATCCAGAAATTTATTTACTTGTTCAATTTCTAACGAATAAAGATATCCTCTTGTTCCGGTATAAATAGTAGCTATCTGCTCTTCCACTGGGAGAGGATTTGCCTGGGATTGTTTAAGCAATTCCCTTAATCGTCGACCCCTTACCAATTGATTCTGACTTGTTTTATCGAGAGCAGAGACGAATTGTGCAAAGGCTTGTAACTCTGCGAATTGCGCTAGTTCCAATTTTGATTTGCCAGCTACTTGTTTCATGGCTTTAATTTGAGCCGCGGATCCTACTCTGGAAACAGAAATACCTACATTAATAGCGGGTCGAATTCCGGTAGTGAATAGATCCGCAGATAAGAATATTTGTCCATCTGTAATGGAGATTACATTAGTAGGAATATAGGCGGAAACGTCTCCAGATTGAGTCTCAACTATTGGTAAAGCGGTCATACTTCCTTCGCTTAAAGAGAATTTAATTTAGCGGCTCTTTCAAAAAGGCGTGAATGCAAATAAAAAATATCCCCTGGATAAGCCTCACGTCTGGGAGGTCTTCTTAATAGAAGGGACATTTGGCGATAAGCTTGTGCCTGTTTGGAGAGATCATCATAAATTATTAAAGTATGCCGTTCGCGGTACATAAAATACTCAGCCAGGGCTGCTCCCGTATAAGGAGCGAGGTATTGTAATGTAGCAGGTGAATCCGCCATTTCAGCTACTACAATAGTGTATTCCATGGCCCCCTCCTCATGGAAAGTAGTTACTACTTGAGCTACGGAGGATGCTCTTTGACCGATAACTACATAAACACATATTACACCTTGCCCTTTTTGATTGAGAATTGTATCTGTGGCTACTGCTGTTTTGCCAGTCTGTCTGTCCCCAATAATTAACTCTCGCTGACCGCGCCCTATAGGGATCATCGAATCGATAGCAATAAGCCCTGTTTGAAGAGGTTCGTATACGGAACGCCTGGAAATTATACTTGGAGCAGGAGATTCAATTAAGCGAGATTCGGAAGCTATAATTTCGCCTTTCCCATCAATAGGTTTAGCCAGAGCATTTACAACACGACCCAAGTAAGCCTCACTCACGGGTATCTGAGCAATTCTTCCTGTTGCTTTTACAAAACTTCCCTCTTGTATCATCAACCCATCGCCCATTAATACAATCCCAACATTTTTGGATTCCAAATTCAGAGCAATACCCCTAGTACCTTCTGCAAATTCGACTAATTCACCTGACATTATTTCACCAAGACCTATAATACGAGCAATCCCATCCCCCACTTGAACTACGCGACCTATATTCTCAATCCCTACTTTCCTATTATATTGTTCAATACGTTCACGGAGAATTTTATGAATTTCGTCGACTCGAAGGGTTGCCATTAGTGTTTCTTGACTCTTTTTTCGGAAGCAAGGGGAAAAATAATGCCTAAATTCTAAACGAAAGTAGAAGTTCAAGGCCTAATTAATTTAATTATCTCTTCCATTCCAGGGACCCGAGAATGCCAATATTAGCACGAATCGTACGGAAATGTAACTCGGTATTCAAACAACTATTCAGAGTTCCTAGAGCTCCTTGTACGGCCTGTTGGAAAACCCGCTGTCGGACCTGATTCATTGCCCTTTGTTTTTCAAAATAAAGGGTTTCGTTTTTAGACTTTTCCAATTGTTCCAAACTAATAGAAGTAGCATTAATCAAATTTGCGTTTTCTCATTCTATCTCAGAGTATCCATTCATTCGATACTCATCCGCTTCTAGTTCGACTTTCTGTAATCGAATCCGAGCTTTTTCGAGTTGCTCAATGGTCCCTCTACGCAATTCTTCTGAATTTCGAATAGTACTCAAGTCCTCTGTTTTCGATTATCTAATAAATCTTTTAATGAAAGTAGATTATTTTGTAAGTTTACAACTTTTATGATCTCTTCCCGAACCAAACATGAATCTTTCGATTCATTTGGCTCTCACGCTCCTTTTTTTTTCTATAGCTATTTCCATATCTTTTTTTAAGTAATGAGCCTATCCTCTATCTTCTTTTTTATGTTTATATTTCAATATACCGAAACCTATATAGGACTAGATAAATATTAAGAGGACTCTTCCGCCTAGATAAAAATATATCATGGTCAGCAAAGTTGTTTCTTTATTTTTATTTGCCCTCTAGTTAATAATTTCAATTTCATTAAGAAAAACTAACTAAATAAATGGAAAATGAAAATTAATAGAATTCTTTTTTATTTTTTTTCTTCAAATCCAAAAAATTTCTCTTTTTTATACATAGGTCGTCGATTCGGCATTGGTTAAAAAAGGGCAGGGTGTCCCCCTTTTTTTCTAGTAAATAGTTCAAACCATTTTATCGATATGAGTGTTCTATATCAGATAAATTTTACATTAGCTATTTCCCGTTTAAATTGGTACTAATACTAATATAGTTGTAGAAAGAGTACCTCTTTTTGCCTGGACTTCAAGCAGTTTAGCTTTAACCGTGTTAATGGTCTCACATTCTTGGTTTATAGAGAATCAAAGTTGATTTACCAATGAGTCGCGAAATGCTATGGTTCTTCCATATGATTTCTGAATTTATTCAGAAGTAATTCGTCGAGATCGTGCACCCTTTTCTTATTTATCCGAAAAATACTAAAAATATTATAAAGTGCAGCCGGATAGATCCAATCTATTCTTGAAATAGACAACTCGCACACACTCCCTTTCCCAAAAAAATCAAAACACCAACCACTACAGTTAGATTTATTAGATTTGTTGCTAAAATATCGGTATTAAGCCCGAAACTGCCAGCGGATGGCCAGTGAGCTAAAAAAACGAAAGAATGGGTTACATTTTTCATATGCTCTCCTCTTATAGATAGGACGAACAAAGAACAAAGTTTTTCGATCACTTACTCCGCTCGCCCTTTTTTGATCGGTTTTTTTAATGCAAATAGATTCAATCTAGTAATTTCTTTTAGATTAAGTCTTACGTCTTGTTTGACCGGTGAAAGACTTCCTTTGTTGAAATGTTCTGTTCCCAAAATTCCTAAAATAAAAGGAAAAAACTTTCCACTTTCCTAAACTAAGGACGGGAAATAAGAAGGTGAGCATATCTTCTAAATTAATAATACTCAACTCAGCCGTTCCTAGAATGGGGTATTATCTCTCCCGATAAATAGATAATTCCAGGAGTAATAAATAGGAGTAAATTAAATAAAGTATTGATATAATTGGAATTGCGGAAGCAAATACCAATTTACTAAAAAAAGAAAAAAGTATCTAATCGAAATCAAAAGAATTTTTTTTTAAAGATTAAACAAAAGGGTTCGCAAATAAAAGCGCTAGTGCCACAACTAGTCCATAAATTGTTAAAGCTTCCATAAAATCTAGACTAAGCAATAAAGTACCTCGTATTTTACCTTCTGCTTCTGGCTGTCTCGCAATACCTTCTACAGCTTGTCCTGCAGCAGTACCTTGACCAACTCCAGGTCCAGTAGAAGCAAGACCTACGGCCAATACAGAAGCAATAACAGAAGCAGCAACAATTAGTGGATTCATGGTGAGTAGTTCCTCGTGTCAAAAAAAAAGAAATGGTTAAGGATACAATCAACCAATAAATTCTTACTTCTAAGCTCTATTGGGGAGAAGTAAAGTAACTAAAAAGTACAAATTGAAATCAAATTGAAATGATAATGTGAATTGTCCGAACTACATAGAAGGGAATTCCATATCCATATATCGGATTAGATAATGAATCTAACCTAGGAATATATAATATAATATCCTATATATATACATTTGTTTCTTCTATTTTGTTTGCATATTTTCTCATTTTCTATTGAATCAGATTCTAAAATCATTGCTTAAAGTGGAAACCTGCATAAAAGAGGACTCCACTTATAGACATTAAGGATATTATAGTATAGATCTAGCCTGACTCCACCCTCCTTAATGCATATATACTTTGAAAATTCCATGCTGCAAAAAAAATACTATTTCCAAAAAGAGTCAATTCAATGATGACCCTCCATGGATTCACCTATATAGGCTGCGGCTAATGTTGCAAAAATAAGAGCTTGAATACCGCTTGTAAATAATCCAAGAAACATGACCGGTATAGGGATTACTAAGGGGACTAAAGAAACAAGAACAACAACGACTAATTCATCCGCCAATATATTCCCGAAAAGTCGAAAGCTAAGCGATAATGGTTTTGTGAAATCTTCTAGGATGTTAATTGGTCAAAGGATTGGAGTTGGTTTAATATATTTCTCGAAATAGCTCAATCGTTTTTTGCTAAGACCAGCATAAAAATATGCCGCTGACGTGAGTAAAGCTAAAGCAATAGTAGTATTTATATCATTCGTGGGCGCTGCTAATTCCCCATGGGGTAACTCTATAATTTTCCATGGTAAAAGAGCACCCGACCAATTCGAAACAAAAATAAAAAGGAACCTAGTTCCAATAAAGGGAACCCAGGGACCATATTCTTCTCCAATCTGAGTTTTGCTCAAGTCTCGAATAAACTCAAGGACATATTCAAAAAAATTCTGACTGTCGGTCGGGATGGTTTGTGGATTCCGAACAGCTATGACAACTGAAGCTAGCAAGATAGTAATTACGACCCAAGAAGTGATGAGTACTTGGGCATGAATTTGGAAACCTCCAATTTGCCAATAGAAGTGTTGGCCTACTTCTACACCCGATATATCGTATAACCCCTTGAGTGTTTTAATGGAACAAGGTATAATATTCATATTGTCCTCTGATAAAAATTGAACTTCAAAAAAGGAATTCTTTTGATTCAACCATCTCTTTCTCAACTCAGCAACTTGAAGTATTAATCTTATATTTAGGATACCAAGAAAGCACATCAGATCATAATATATATCAATACCCTCTAATATATATCAATATTCCCCTTCTTTTTTCTATGCAAAAAAAATTCTATGCAAAAAAAAAAGATATAGTAAAGTAAGTGATTCCATAAATTTACGCAGTTGCCCAAGAATTCACTATATATTCTTAATCAACGATTTCTTATATAGAGAGAACGGCCCTCACAAATTGAAAATACTAATTTGTTAAGAATCAATCGAATTGAAGTCATAGTGTCATCGTTGGCTGGAATCGATATATTCGCGAGATCCGGGTCACAATTTGTATCGACTAAAGAAATAGTAGGAATCCCCAAAATGGCACATTCCCGAAGAGCTATATACTCTTTTTGCTGATCAAGGACGATCACAATGTCTGGCAATCTCGTCATATATTTGATCCCGCCGAGATACCTTTGCAAAGTAGATAATTTTCTCTTCAAGATTGCCACATCTCTTTTTGGGAGATGGTGGAATTTTCCCATTTTTTCTTCTGCTCTTAAGTCTCTAAATTGAGAAAGTCTAGTTTTCGTAATCGACCAATTCGTTAACATACCACTGAACCACTTTTTATTAACATAATGACAACGAGCCCTTATTGCAGCTGATTCCACTAAATCTGTTGCTCTTTTTTTGGTACCAACAATTAAGAAACTTTTTCCCTGACTTGCTGCATCAAAAACTAAATCACAAGCTTCTGATAAAAAACGAGCCGTTCTAGCGAGATTTATAATATGAGTACCTTTACGCTTTGCCGAAATGTAAGGGGCCATTTTAGGATTCCATTTCTTAATACCATGACCAAAATGAACTCCTGCTTCTATCATCTCTTTCAAATTAATGTTCCAATATCTTCTTGTCATTTTTTCCACACTTCCTTTTTTTTAATCCTACCATTCCATTACGGAATTTAGTTCTTTTTGAAGATTAAGAAAGATCCAAAATAGCTTGAAATAAATAATAATTGTTCCGAGAGAACCTTGTACTAAGATAAGAGTTGGCCATTGATACATGGTATAAACATAACCACCTTAATGAATTAACTGACTTGTTTTACTTATTAAAATAAAAATCTTAAAAATCTCAAATTTGACCTATTAGTGTTCTAAGTTCAAAAGTCTAGTAAAGTAAAAAATATTTTTATGGGGGTTCTTATGTCTCATAAAATTTTTTTGTTACGTCAGAATCTGAAGAAACTAATTCTGTATGGAGAAACAAAAAATCTCTCATTTCCGACGCGAATAGATTTTTTTTTATTTCGAAATAAAGGTTCTTGTCTTGTGGGGAACGATGCACAAATTTTTGGAATCCGGTACCAACAGGTATAATCCCCCCCCAGAACTACGTTTTCTTTCAAGCCTTTCAACCAATCAATGCGACCTCGTAGGGCAGCTTTTGCTAAAACTCGAGAAGTTTCTTGAAAACTTGCTTCAGATATGAAACTTTGGGTATTCAGGGAAGCCCTTGTTATTCCCAATAAGATTGCCCGATAATAGATCGATTCATCCAAAGCTCGTCCTGCTCGTTCCGCTCGCAATAGTCCGATTAATTCCCAGGCGAAAAAACATTAGACATTCCATCTTCGGAAACCCGCACTTTTGATGTTACTTGGCGTATAATAATCTCTATATGTCTATTATGGATCTGTACCCCTTGGGATCGATAAACCTTTTGGATTTTATTAACCAAAGAGATACGGCTTTGGGCTATGGTTAGCTCAGCTCCAATCAAGAATCCCCAAGGGACCCCAAGAATTCTTGGTATACGCTCATTCCAATCCTCAATTCTCCTTTCGAGATTCGGGGATAATGAATCAATTGAACGCGCTTCAAAGATTTGTTCCACTTTTGGAAGACCTTGCGTTATGTCACTAGATCTCGATTTTTCATATATAAACGTAACTAACCTATCTCCCTTGTAAAGGATTTCTCCATAATGACCATTAACAGTTGCTCCTGTAGTGGCCAAATAAGGTTTAGCTGCTCTTATAACAAAGGAATTCATATTTACAATGAAAATTTGACCGGATTTTTTTATGTGCGATTTAAATAGACATACATTTTCACAAATAAATTGTCCAAGGTGAATTATTGCCAATGTCTCTTCCCAAGAATCATGATGGACAAAGTGACAATTCAAAAGGAATGGATCCAACATTATGTTACTATCGAAATTAGAAATCCTTTTATTTTCATCTGTTAAAGAGTATTTAAGTTCTTGAAGTACTTGGAAGGTTTGTTTTAAATTGTCAACAAACAAATATTTTTTTAACAGGATTTTATTATGCGTTAGTAAATAGTAAGATGAAGAAAAATGCGATATACTAGCTACAATAGCGCCTAAGGGCCCAAAAATTTCTCGAATAGGAATTCTAGGATTCCATTCTTTTATCGCATTGGGATGTTTTGAATTCTTGAATAAACCAATTCGAGAACAGTTGGATGCCAACAAAATCATCAAAGAGTGGTATTCTTTATTTCGATTCAACAAAGTGCCAATAGCTTCTGGATGTTGGCTAAGTGATTCAATCTTCGCCTTGGAATAAAAAGAATTGATATTGGCGTGATCTAACCTATTATGGGGAATCGGTCCTGCACTTGTCCTACCATACCTTTTTCGTGTATACGAAATAGTGGACTTGACTAACTCAATTCTTAGGAAATCGCGAATAAGATCATTTGCTCTTACCTCAACAAGGGAAGCACCAGCCTTTTCTTTTTCTTCTTGTTCCCAATTCACTACTAAGCAAGTTCTAACAAATTGACTATTTGTGTGATAAATTCTTTGAGTTAACTTGCTATTTTCATGAGAAATAAAATTGACAAGTCGAATTTGGAGATTATTTTCTTCTTGCAAGAGATCCTGCAGGAAAAGTGTTGCTAAATTTCTTCCTCCGTCCATTTCATATGCCACTGTAGGGCGAACGGAAACAAAATACTTTTCCTTGCTCTTGAGAATTTTTTTCCGTTGAACATAGACCCAATTTTTCCTTTTTTTTGATTCCTTAGAATCTTTTTTTTGTCTTTCTGGCGGTATTAAACAGCCACCTAATATCTTATCCGCCTCTTCAGGAAAATGAATATCTCCAGAAAATATTTTGAGTTCCGTATGGCTTTTTTTTCTCTTCACTCGGACCAGTCCGCCTAGTCGACTTCTTGTATTTTTTGTGAGTTGTGTATTCACTCCAATAATACTATTGTCAAGTATCTTTAGGGATGAAGATCTCGGCAAGATATAAAGTTCTTGAAGAATGAAAAAAAACCGATCTACTTGTTTTTGGTATTTTAGACTAAATTCTTTTGTTCCTCGATGCTCAATCAAACCCTCTTTTTTTAAGATGGAATCTTCCTCTGGGCTCTCGTATTCGTCCTCTGAATCTTCTTCTGAGTCTTCCTCTAAAGTACCATATTTTTCCTCGGCGCTTTCCCCGGGGCTGCCATATTCGTCTTCTGAGTCTTCCTCTAGAGTTCCATATTCGTCCTCTTGGGTCCTATATTTGCTCTCTGGGCTCCCATATTCCTCTTCTGAGTCTTTCTCTAAAGTCCTATATTCGTTCTCTGGGTTCCCATATTCGTTTTCTGGGCTCCCATATTCGTCTTCTAGGGTTTCATATTCGTATTCGTCTTCTAGGCTTTCATATTCGTATTCGTCTTCTAGGATTCCATATTTAGATTCTTCTAGGGTTTCATATTCATATTCGTCCTCTCGGGTCCTGTATTCGTCTTCTAGGGTCTCATATTCCTCTTCTGAGTATTCCGCTCGAGTCCTATATTCTTCTTCTAGGGTCCTATATCTAAATTTAACAATTCCTGAACCCTTTTTATCTTTTCTGTATCGGGGATCGTCAAAATAAGCAAAAATAGTATTTCTACGTAAAACACCCATAAGGGGGATTTCAATCGAAATCCCAAAACAGGATATTAGTTCTTTCTCTTGTTCTTGATGATATTGTAATGGAATGACGAACCTATTTCTTCGCTTTTTCGCCAACAAATCTGAATTATCTTGAAAAATAGAAAGATAGATAAAATTCCAATGGCCATTGGACATGATTCGATCTGACGTTGAATAATCAAGAATTTCCCTATCTTTTTTACCATAAGTATTCATTTGATCTTGATCCTTGTGGAGTGAAAAAGACGCTATACTGGATCTGCACATACTTACTGACAATATCCATAAATGGCTTGTTTTTGGTAATCGGCGAAGATTACCATATTGATATTCGGGCCCATGGTAAACATCAGTACCCCAGTGCATTTCGCCGTCTGATTCAGAATAAATATGCTTTTGTACCCTTTCTTTAAAATGTAAAGTGGACGTTCCGGCATGAATCTCTGCAATTACTTGTTCGGATTTTACATATTGATCATTTTGCACTAGAATCAAGCTTTTTGAGGGAATATTCACACTATATAGAATATCTTGACTCTGAATAGTTACATGCAAGTCTATATAACATAGAAAAGCAGGCTGCCCATGACGGGTACGTGTGGGGTGAACCAAATTCTCATTGAATTTTATTTTTCCATTCGAAGGGGATCGTACAAGGTCGGCAGTACCCCCTGTGAATACTCCGCCAGTATGAAAAGTTCTTAATGTTAGTTGAGTCCCTGGCTCCCCAATTGATTGACCTACAATAATACCTACGGCTTCTCCCAATTCGACCAGATCACTATGAGTAGGACTCCGGCCATAGCATAATTGACAGATCCAAGAAGTGCTTCGGCAAGTAAAGGGGGTTCTAATATATATTGGTTGTGCTCGAAATGGTTGTGCTCGAAAGGCAGTTATGAATCGATTGACTAATCCAATTCCAATATCTTGATTTCACGCGGCAATGCATCGTGAACCGATATATATATCGTCTGCTAATACACGACCAATTAGTGTTTGGACAAAAAGTTTTTCCGTCATCCCATTTTGAGGACTTACAGAAATACCTCGGATAGTACCACAATCTCTTCTACGCACAATAATATGTTGAACTACTTCAGCAAGTCTACGTGTAAGATATCCAGCATCTGCTGTTCGCACAGCAGTATCTACAACGCCTTTGCGGGCTCCATAGCAGGAAATTATATATTCTGTCAAAGAAAGTCCCTCGCGTAAATTGCTTTGAATAGGTAAATCAATCATTTGTCCTTGAGGGTCCGACATTAATCCTCTCATACCTACTAATTGGTGTACTTGAGATGCATTTCCTCTGGCTCCTGAAAAAGACATTAGATAGACTGGATTAGAAGGATCCGTTATCCGAAAATTTGAATTCATTTCTTGTTTCAAATATTCACTTGTCGCATACCATATCTCAACAGATTGGCATAATTTTTCTACCGCGTGTACAGCCCCATAATAATAGTGTTTCTCCAAAAGAAAACTCTGTTGTTCCGCGTCTTGGACTAACCATCCCTTAGAGGGTATTGTTAAAAGATCCTCGATTCCTAACGAAATCGATGTAGTAGTGGCTTGATGGAAGCCCAGAGTCTTTAGTTGATCCAGTATATGGGATGTATATCCCATTCCAAAATGATCTATTAATCTGCTAATAAGTCGTTTCATACCAGTTCCGTCTATCTCTTTATTATGAAAGACCAGATTGGCCCGTTCCGCCATACATAAGTACCCCCTTTTCAGCTGAGTAGGATTCGACAATTGATGAGTAGGATTCGACAATTGGCCTGAGTCAGTGATTCAAAAATTTAATTAACTTAATTGCCTCAATCTCAATCTGGATTCGCGTGGCAAATAATGATGATACTAGGGAAATCGGAATGCCCCCTGAAAGGGGAGGGGCATCACCGAATCTAACTTTCTTGTTTAGGTAGTGTATGAATAGGCCTGACTAAATCCTTGTATGGCTTCCTCTATTTCTCTATAAAAAGAAATATGACCAAGAGTGGTTCGAATGTATATCGAACGAATTTCTTTTTTTCTATTTCCCATTATTAGATAGTGGGCATAAATCTCATGATAAGTCCCCAAAGATTCATATTGAACTTCAGTCGGAACTTCTCTTGACCCAATGACGCGTTGATCCAGGTTCCATCGTAGCCACAAGGGACTATCTAAACTGATTAGTTTTTGTCTATAAGCTCCCAGTGCATCATAAGAACTAGAAAAATGGGGTTCTTTATCTTTCCTATATTTAGAATTATTATTATTATTGTAATTTACTTTTAGATTTGGGTAGTTTCTGCAACTATTATATCTATTTGCACAAATACCTCGACGCTTTCCAATCGTTAATACATAAAGCCCGATAAGCATGTCTTGGGTTGGTACGCAAATAGGATCCCCAATAGCGGGAGATAAGAGATTCATATGAGAAAACATAAGTAAACGGGCTTCTGCCTGAGCTTCCAAGGATAAAGGTAGATCAACAGCCATTTGATCTCCATCAAAGTCCGCATTGAAACCCTTACACACTAATGGGTGTAAAGAAATAGTACGCCCCTCTACTAAAGTGGGTTGAAAGGCCTGTATGCCTAATCTATGCAGGGTAGGTGCTCTATTTAACAGTACAGGATGTCCCCGCATAACTTCTTGAAGTATTTCCCATACAATGGGTTCTTTTTCCCAAATTTTCCTTTTAGCAATCCTTACATTAGAAGTGGCGCGTTTCGTGATTAAATCGTGAATTACAAATAGCTGAAAAAGCTTTATTGCTATCTCTAGAGGTAATCCACATTGATGTAATGAAAGCGAAGGACCCACAACAATGACAGAACGCCCCGAGTAATCGACCCGTTTCCCAAGCAGAGTCTTGCGAAACCT